>NC_056620.1:8796333-8831333 GCF_018340385.1 Cyprinus carpio
CACTCTGGCAGGATGAGAAATTCATCTTATATAATTATTTAAACATAAAAAGTAGTTTAGCCACATTTTATCATTGGTTGCAGTGTTATTTTAGTGTTGTTTATATACTATTACAGTATTATTTTAATATTCTGAAATAGCATTTTTTAAAAATATTTTTTAATTTTATTTAAACTTTATTAAAGGTTTTAGTAGTTTTATAATGTACTTTCAGTATTATTATTATTATTATTTAAATAACCAAGTGCACACTTAATTCAGTTAACAAGACAACATTTCAAATTTTTGATACGTTTCAAGTTTCCATCTTTATTAATTTTTAATAGGACTATTATTAGAGAAATATAAGACATGGTTTTTGAAGTCATGTACTTACAATGCAGCAATTAAAAAAATGTATATATATATATATATATATATATATATATATATATATATATATATACACTTCATATATTAATAACTTAATTGTAATAATTTATAATTCATGATAATAAATTACTCTGTTATACTCTGTTAAGGCCCTTTTATACATACAAAAATGTATGGTGCTGTAAATTGCTCAGGGAAAAAGCCACTGCATAATGCATAAATGTAAACATAGTTTTTGAATATAAGCATCACAGTCCAGGATTTTAATATAGATGTTTAATTAACTTGATTCCATAAACCTTGTTGTCATAACAACGTCTTACAAATGTCGGTCACTTAAAAAGGATCTCCCAGTTGACAGAACTGTACAAAACAAAGAGACTGATTCATACTAATCCTTCCTGCGTTAAACAAACACAGCCATTTGTCTCTGAAGGCTTCAAAAGTGTACATGTGTGTCTAACACTACAAAAAGACAAAAGTGGCCCTTGGAAGACGCAATGGAAGTTTTCACCAGTTTTTGTGCCTCAACACCAATTAGATGAGTAGCTATTATATTCTCTAAAAGACTTCGGCAACAAAAGAAAGAGAGAACACTCATCTCCTAAGAGGTTGACGAAAGGATCCTGATGGATGTTCCATCATGACAAAGAACATCCATCAATCTTTTGGCACCCGATGAGAGAGCTTGGAATGCTCCGCTTTACGCAAACTGCTGTTTGATTCGCCCTCTCCTCCAGGAGACCCACGTGCTGTCATGGCATCCCCAGGGTTTACTGATCACCCCGGGGGAACGCTGATGATTACGTTGGAGGTTTCTGATAGCACCTCTTTGAAGAGCTTCTTGCCTTCTTGAAGGATGAGTTCCTCATGGGAAAAAATGGTCTGTCACACTGCTCCACCCCCTGCTGTCCCCACAATGCTTGCTAACAAGGCGTACATCAAACCTCGAAAGCCCTCATTCAGACTCTGTCACCATTCATGGCCATCACTTCCTTAAAGACAAATGCCTTCAGAAGCTCCCTTTCATCTTATTGTCAGAACTTCACTGTCTCCTTCCCAGTCGGGACCCTAAAGTGGAGGAATAGCCTGTTAGCACTAGCTCAGGCCTTGACCTGAGGACCTCTCTACAAGGGGACCCCCCCTTCAGAACACTTTTGTTCCAGAGATCGGTGCCCCAAACTGAGGCAAATCAGACCCCGATCGGCTCTTGGAAGGCGGGAGCCACCAGGAGTGCCATTATGCTCGCATTCATGAGTTAGACAAACGGAGCAGAGTGGACTGGACATTAGTGGCTCTTGTATGGGACAATGTCCATGCAGAGTGACAGCTCCAACTGAGAATGGAATGCAGGCATATTAAGGCACAGATTTACTTAGGGGTAAAAAGAAATTTGAAATACATTTGCAGTGGTGTACTGTTTACAAACATCTCAATGCTGCATACGCTGCAGGGAGTGGCATTCAAATGAATATGTAAATATGTGCTACATGCTTTCCCCTCAATAAGAAAAAAAAATGCAACAAAAATAACAGCAGAGAGAAAACGGCAGTTAAGTAAACTTTTGATCATAGCGATGTGCATGTTTGCATGAGGTCTGCAATTTTGCAATTCACATTTCTATATAGCCCTTTATTCAATGTATTGCTTTAAAGTGAACAGCGTATTAAACATAAAAATACAGTGTCAGTGTCACTTCCAGGTTGGACCTCAACAAATGGAACAGAAGACATAAACTAGAGAAGATTTCCATGTCAAAGAAGGCAGCACCGCAAAGCACATTCCAGTGATGTCAGTGAGGGTGTTTACTTTCTGTAAAGTTTGTTTTGGCAAGCTGTTTTTATCTCATGGAAAAGATTTTTGCCTGATTTTGTTCAATATGACTTCACAACAGTTCTTTCTTCTGTATACTGAAGTACACTATTGCCTTTAGGGTTGATTTTAGGAGTTGTACAAAGGTAAACTATGCATTATTATGTTGCAACAATCAGAACTGTGGATAGTTTCCATGGCTACATTGCAGAGAGCAACTTTTCCATCAAATTTTTGATTCACCAATATGCAATCCATTTCAGCTGTGCTCAAACTGTCAGAGCAAATAGCACGTTCACAGATCAATATTTTGGAACCAGCCCAACCGAAGTGTTTATGCTCTCTTTTAACTGTATGTGCTGGAGAGTCATGATGCCAGAATAAACGTTAATTCCAGCGCCACTCTTACTGATCAGTGTAAGCAAAAATCTATGCAACCAACTCAGACATTTAGAGAGTGTGTTATATAGGATAAATTGAGATTTTCTGATGCTGAAAAAAGATAGATCTAGAGCCAGTTTGTATATGAATATATTTTAGAATTTAATTTATTTCTGTGAATCAATGTTTTTTTTTATTCCAGTCTTCAGTGTCACATGACACTGAATTGCTGAAATCATTCCAACATGCTGATTCGCTGCTTAGAAAACATTTATTATTATTATTATTATTGTAATAATTTCAGTAATAATTCACATAATCCTTTCAAATAATAATTGAGCATACTAATTTTTATTTTAAATTGAAATGAGATTTCTCAATATTACTGTTTATACTGTATTTTGATCAAATAAATGCAGCTTTCAAAAAACTTTTTCAAACAGACTTTTGACCAGTACTGTAAGTATTATTTGAAACACCAAAAAACTTCCTTTTTGTGAAATAAATTGCTTGAAAAGTGTTCTTGTGCTTTCTTTCTTAAAGCAAATGTCACTTGGTTTGCTATTTTGTAAAATAAAGACATCCATGCATTTTGCAGTGTGACTTCAGTGTTCACATACTTTTGGGGGCCTGAATTGCTTCTTTATTCTTCTGTTTTCCTCTCATGGTGGACCTATTAAGAGTACAGAAAGAAATGTATGATGTTATACAGTATGTATTATATATATATCTCCAGTGCTCACAGTGACCTTTTTATTGGATCCAGCCCTAACAAAATACTTATAATATAGAAACATGCTGGTCCCTTTTCACACTGTAAAAAAAAAAAAAAAAACTCCTAAACTTCTTAAGCTAAATCCAGATCCAAGTGTCTTTCTCAATGACCCCATCCCCCTTTCCCCTCATGATGACCGTCTACAGAGGAAGAGATCCATCAGGTCTGATTGGTCTCAGGCTACTGTTTGTATCCAAGGCAATGAGGGCTCTTTCTCTAATCTTATTCACTCAGCTCTTTAGGGGGCGTCAGAGTGCCTTGTTAGGACTGCTCAGACCTCACAGGATGAACCCTGGAGGTTACTGAGGGGTACCTAGTAACAATGGCAAGAAGGGAGGGTGGTCCCCTTCTGATGATAACCCCTCTTCAACTATTCCCGCCAAGACCTCAGGAGACACAGGGATTACTGAGGTGATGCGCGAGATTGACATCCTCACTTTAGTGTTCAATCCAGTTCCCAGTCTCGGCAGGGAGGGATGGTGTAGATCGGGTTGTGTTTTATATAATTACAGCATGTTTGTGGATTAGAGTCATGTTAATATATCACATTGTGAGGCCACTTTTTTATTGCTTCAAGCACATATGTATCTCTTTATCACTCGCTCGCTCTCCCGCAGTTTGTTTTTGGCACAGCTTCCAATCTGTACAATAAATTATTGGACTTTTCCTGCTCTGTGGATTGGAACAGGAAAATGTGTTTTGATCAAAAGAGACAAGTGTGCTTCCAAACAAAATAGTGTAATTCATCAGAGTGAACTATTGGATGATGAACTCCACTAAACGTGACCTGAAGCGCTTGTGGATTCCATTATTAGCATTCAAGATTGACATAACCATTTACTTTGTTTTTAGAAACACTGAGTAATGCAGGATAAGGAAAACTCTAAACAATTGTTCAATGAGCAATTTACGTAATGCATTAAGAAATATAGGCCTATCATTTGACTTTTCTCACATTTGTATTTTGTATTTTTCATGCTAAATCATGCTAAATAAATCAGGTCGTAACCACAACAGAATTTTAATAGATCAACAGGAAATACTATTTTTAATTAAATATTTAGTCTGAATGATTTATGTGATCTGGTAATTCATTATTCAATGTGACATGATGAGAATTTTTCTGTTTTGGGTTTTTAAACAAAATGATTATTCTAATTCCTTTAATTTAAAAGATCATTACCACTGGGGTCTGATCTTTAGTTATATTTTATGCACCCAAAAAACTGGTCCCCCCATTAAAAATAATAATAATAATTAAACAACTTACCCACTTAGATATCACTGCTTTCTGTCACATCAAATCAAATTTAAAATAAAGATGTGTGAGTGAGGTTGTTTTTAGCAAAGCTAAAGGTACACTGTACATCATCATGACACCTGCAGTGTTTACTGAGCTTTAATGACTGATTATATGAAAAGAAACTGACTATTAAAAAACACACTTCACTTCAGTCATAACACTAAATGATTAAGATCATTAAAGTTGGTTTTAATAAATATAACCTTGAGTACACTGGTAATGATTTTTTTTAATGTATGAAATAAGTGTGTAAGTTTATTATTATTATTATTATTATTATTATTATTATTATTATTATTATTATTATTATTATATGAGTTTATTTTTTTTATTTTTATTGTGTCACAGTAATGAAACTAGAACATTAATTTATATTGGGTACTTAAAAAAGTTGAGGACAGTGCCTCTTTACACTGTTTTTAGTGTATTGCTACAGTGTATGGTTGCTAGGTTGTTGTGGGTGGTTGCTAAGGTGTTCTAATGAGTTTTTAGTGCATTGCTAGGGTGTTGTGGATAGGTGATATGCCACTGCTTACTGGCATTACCGCAAGAACCCACTCTTATATTTGCTCACATGCCTTAAAAACAGCTTCTTCAATTTTCCTGCAGTAGGCAACAATTTGAAACATCCTCAACAGGCTGCTTCCCTAGTTTATAGGACTGGCATGAGCTTAATAATGACACTAGTATTGTCTTTTACAGCTGCCATACAGCAGAATCTAAACTGTCTTCATAGATATGTTTCCATAATTGCTTCTGATATTTTCCTGTTTGTCACAGTGAAGCTGCTTTGACACAATAAAGCGCTATAAAAATACCTGACTAATTACCTATAGCATCAATTTCAACAATGCTGCATGATTCATAGCCTCTTCTTCATGTCAGAACATTAATGAATTTTCACACTGACACAGGGCCGTGTGGATATTGTATCACCTGGCGATGTCCAATATTTTTAGAAGCACTTTTAGTGTCTTTGTTATTAGGTTCTCAATGGAGCGCCTCTTGGTATTATTAGAGATCCATCTTTTGGAAAGACCATTAAGAATGGCAACCTGCTGGTTAAGCTAGACAGGACTGTATGAGTCCGTTTTTTTTTTTCTTTCTCTTTGAGTCTTTTGAAAGACCATTTTCCAAGCCTTTGCAAAGACCTTAACAGTTTATGAAGCATCAGTCTAAATCTGATACTGTTTGTCCTGATCCTCCCTGCGCTTATCAGAATTAGCTTTGCCACACTGGACCCAGCGCTTAATCAGGCCTCCCTTACCAGGAAACAATAAATCTTGGCATAAGTGCTGGCTAAGTGGGAATTAGTCTCTTTTGAGTCTGTCTTTCTCCCATCGGCCCCTATCTGCAGCGAAAACAGCTGGGCTGCATTACGCGGAGGGAAGGGGGTCTAAGTTTCCTTCCTTAGGAAGACGCTGTCTGCAGAAAAGCCCCAGGGCAGGCTATTTTGGCTCTGCAACAGACCACTTAAATGTGGCATGTACATGTGGCTCTCATGGTTCATCACTAATGGACAGCTTTACCACCACTGCTGTTATAGGATGCTGGGGAAAGCAGCACTGAAGAAAGTCAAGGAGGATGTGGCATTTTGATGATGAAATCAACAAGAGGAAACTCTATACACCTCAAAAGAACAAAATGTTGATCAGTTCAAGAACATGTTCTACGTGAATGCCCCAAAATCTGCTTCTGAATGATTGATAAACTTGGTAAATCAAAAAATAAATTGTAATTGCTCATGTTCAGTAAAAAAGAAATGAACCAATTTATTGTCTTCCAGTAATTATATTGGACTTTATACAATGCAAATAGTTTCAAAGCATCTTCACACTAATAAACATGAAAATGATAGTGTTAACTTGCTGTCATAAAATTAATTGATTAGGAAATAAATGTCAGCTATAAAACTATAATTATATAGGTTCAGTTCAGCTACAAGTAGCTCTACAGAAGGCAATAGTGACAAAGTCACTTTTTGTATTTAATAATGTCATAATGTCATCTCCGTTTGCGGTTTTTGCCTGCAAAATATTGATGTATTGTGATTAATTTCATTAAGCAGTTAGCATATCATGTAATTATTTGATTAAATTTTTAATTGACTGACTTTCATAATACTGTTATAATATTGTTTCATAATATCCATATAGTTGTATAGAATGACACATTAATAAATTGAACAGATAGAACATATATAAATCACATGATATAATTTGACTTTTAATTATATAATTTATATTTTTTATCTTTTCCATCTTAAATTTCTTTTGTTCCATTTTTTAATTGAACGGAAGAAAATTGCTTTTTTTGAGTTGCCACAGCAACACTAAAATTCAACAATAAAGTCAATATATATATTTATATTAGTTTTACCACTGCAATGACTAATGGTTAAACAGAAAGTGTGTGTCTGTATTTCATCATAAAGGGTTGCACAAATCAACTGCATGTGACCTTTGACCAGTGACAGACAGAAAGAAAAGTTTTGTCATATTGCCATTGACCTTATCATGCTTATCTGACTTGTGTCACCTGGGTCGCCTTTTGAAATTTTGCACACCCGTTTATTGGTGCTGATAAACTGCAGCTTAACAAAGACATAATTTACCTGATACACAAGTAGGAGAGTGAAATGCTTTGCCATAATATATGACAAAGTTATGAATTGCTATATATGTTGGCAAACGTTTAATACATGAGTACTTAATATGTGTTCATGTTCTTTTTGAAGAAATAATAAGACTGCATAGTTCTTTAAATCATTGATAAGCTACGCTTGCGGGATTGTTCCAGACACCTACATCAAAGGCAACAAAAATATCATGAAGAACATGAAAAATGGAGATTTATGAGAAAGAAATCCCTGAGTGTAAGCTCTGGGACAACATTCCTCAAAAAGAAGCTCTTTTGCAAAGAGAATTCTATTCCCAAGTCTTCTCTGTCACTTGTTTATGAACAAGTCAAAAAATCAAAAAATTATTCATCCCACCTTGCTGATCTAACCCTCCCAAAGCCATCTTCCGATTTTAGCAGCTGTAAATTAATGCCTCAGTCTCACAAAGAATATTCCAGAAGCTTTGATCACTACATTGCTGAGAACAACCAAAAATTGAACAGCTCCTGCAGGCAGCCCTTACCAAAAAGTAGTATACTTCAAATTTATTTTATTAAGTATACTTAAGTAAAGTTGAAGTATATTTTTAAGTATGCTTTATTTAGCAAGTTTACAAATATTAGTGTTCTAATAGGATACTTGTAAGTGTTCTCTTTCAATACTCCTTGGGACTAAATTGGCCCACTTTCTAGTATATAAAAGTATACTTTTAAGTATACTTTAAGTATAACAGTAGCAAACTTTGAGTACACAACTAGTTTACCTCTATGTTTGTAGTTTGTACTGCAATTATACTAAAAGTGAACTATAGGTATACTGATAGTTTACTAATTAAATACTTTGTACACTTTGAAGTGAAGTCTCAGCAAACTACTAGTTTAGTAGTTTTAAACTGGAAGTATACTCATAAGTTTTCTTTAAGTGAACTTTACATCATACTTTAAGTTACTACTATGTCCCTATTTAGGTTTTAATTTGTATATATTTTGTTATATGAATATCTGAACATACAAAATATCCAAAGAAAGAACAGGGTATCTGCTTGTAAACAAAAACATTTTATTCTAGCTTCATGCATTCTTTTTTTTAACACTTTAATGTGGGTAAGTTTCATAAAAAAATAAAGAAATAACATTTTGAACAAAAAGCTGAAAAAAGACCATGAATTGGATTTAGAATGATAATCAAAACGTAGATGGAGTCAATCAACGCCCCAAAGCTTGACTGTAATTATTACCTTGTCGACATTTTATTCCATAACGTTACAGTTTTGATGCTGTTTCATGTCAGATGTTCATGTTACATGTGTTAGTATCTGTTGTTTCTTTTTCATCTTCACTTGGGTTTTTTTTTTTTTTTTTTTTTTTTTTTTTTGGAAATTCTGTACAGAAGATGTGTACTAGCGCCCTCTACCGTATAACAATGAAAACACGGATTCTAGGAGCACAAGTATAGTTCAAATATATTTAGACTTTTTGTAAGTATAAGTCAAGTATACTTAAATGTAATTTTAAGTATATTTCTGAGAAGTACTTAAAGCCCATTTCTGAGAAGTACATAAAAAGTAAACTAAAAGCATACTTTCCTATTTTTAGTTTAAAAGAAGTATACTAATACCACACTTGCATAAACTTCTTTTTCGTAAGGGAGGACCTTTAAGGAACATCCCAAAAAATTAAAATCATTGACTTTGTCATTGTCTCAAAAAGTTTATTATCCCGACTGCTTATTTCCATCCAGTTAAAGTGGATAAGGATGGGAGCTGTTGTGCTTTGGAAATGACATGAATGTACAAGTCATCAGAAGACACACATTATCTTGAGGAACAGTCTTTAAGTTCACTGAAAATGTTGCCCTTCTCTGTAGCTTTTAAATATGAGTTAATTTTGGGTGAACTATTCTGTACCAGTCAGCTGAATAGAGCTACCAATAAATATTCAACTTTAACCACATTCAAGAGTTCTGCTTGCCCGTGATGTCAAGCTCTGGGTGTCATGGAAATTATTATGTCATTCACCAAACGCCCTGAGTGCAAGCTATCACCTGGTTTCTATGACAACAGAACCACGTTAGCAGCTTCCTTCCTGCCTGAATATGTCACCGCACTCACTCGTGTAAGGCTGAACCTTTGTTTATATGAAAAGTCACTCATCTGCTGCCTGACACTCAAAAACTTCTCAAAAAGTGACCTTTTAAATCTATTTTGAACAATTTGAGCATAACATCTGATCATTGTATACATTCCATCTTTGAGTGTCAAGCATTACATTTTCCACTGTTTGTGCTACGGACATACATGATACCTTCATGTACTTTTTTTTTTTTTTTGTAGAAAACAATTATGCTGATACTTTTCTAGGTCACTGGTTCAGTTGATAAAACAAGCAAAGAAAAAAAAATATATAAAAAAAATAATAAAAAAAAATAAAAAATAAAACAATACAAAAAGCATTGACTATTCCATTATATTGTTTGACTAGAAAATTTTGTCATCATTGTCATTCCAAACCTGTATGATTTTCTTCTGCAGAACATGAAAAAAGACATAAAAAAATGCTAATTGGATTAAAAAAACACTGAAACATTTCTCAAAATTTCTTCTTTTATGTACTATGAAAAAAAAAAGTCATACAGGTTTAAAATGATATGAAAATGAGTAAAGTATGACATTAATTTCTGTTTGAAAAATCCATTTAAGTAGGCTCTTTTGACTTGGGTCAGCAACCACAAAAACATACTAGCAACTCCATAGCAATGCTCTAAATTTTTTTAGAAAGCCTCCTTTTTTCATGAAAGTAACTTTTGCAGTCTAAAATAAATAAATAAATAAATATTTTCTTTCCAGTAGCACATAAAAGAATTGTGCTAAATTGCACCGATTGCACACTTGTATTGTACTTCAAATCTTAAAAGTATATTTAAAAAAACAAACAAAAAAAACAACAACTGTACTTACATATAATATAATATTAATTAGTTAGTTTTAAACCTGTTTCCAAGACAATATAATTACAAAATTACATAAAGATATCCTACATATGCTTGAGTGGTTAAAAAAAAAACAAAACAAAACAAAAAAACATTAGAAATGTTTGTCATTTCAACTTACTTACAAAACAACAAAAAACTACATTTTTTATAAGTTGTCAAGACAACAAGAAAATTTAAGTATATTTGGCCCTCAACTAAGCTGAAAGGTAAATTAACTAGTACAACTGTTCAACTCAAAAACAGATTTTGAAACAACTGCATCACACCAAAAAAAAAAAAAAAAAGAAAAAGAAAAAAGATAAAACTATTTTAAGGCAATGAGGGGAAAAAGTTTTTTTTTAAGTTGACTCAACAAAATGTTTTTACAGTGTATTTTCATTTAATTGCAGTTAGCATACAATTGTGTTTAAAAACACCATTTAGATCGTTCTTTTAAAGTTGATTATTTCCATAATAATTACTCTTTATATGCTAAAATGTTCTGCTTTTCAAAAGGGACATTTAACATTAAGAAGCTCCTGAGAAACCTAGCTTGTTGTATCAGATTTGACTGTAGAAAAACACTATGTCTAAAACCTAAATTCTAGGAACTGATGAATAAAACTGCTTGTCCTTCATACACAAACACACGACTGCACTGAGTAATTACTTGTTGTTGGCCCATATTTGAACAGCTGGTTGTGGCAGTTAATGGACGTCCAGCTTGGCTCATGGCTCGAGTCATCTCTCTATTAAATTGCCAGCTAAGGAGAACTGACCACATGGTGTCAACTGTCTCTCTCTCTCTAGCTGTCTTTCTCTCTCTAACTGCATTCATACACACATAAACAGACTTACAGTACTGCATACACATCATGCACAGGGACAAATGCACACCAGCCCATGTGAAAGCGTTCGTTCTCACAACGACACCTGCCCAGAGCACAGCTGACATGCAGCACACACTACATACACAAGTTTCATAGAGCCATCCATACACCTGCGCTTTGACTGCACGCCTCCCTAATGAACACGCAGAAAGAGTGACACTCTCGCTGACTGCTTTGGCATCATGCCAGTCCTTGATCCTGCATGATCGGGTTTGAGTGAGTATCGCCATGGCAACAGGAACGCCATTGTTGCCAGGGGAGCAGCTGGCGCATGGTGGCAGATTAGCCCTCAAACAGATTTACTGGCAGAAAGAGAGAAAGAGAGAGACTGGACTCTTAAACTAAGGGCAAGAGGCGAACATTTGTATTTACAAATGACAACTTTTGTTAGTCCGTCTGTCACTTAAGAGGAGCTTCAGCACCAAAGTGATTGGGATTCATGAAAACAACAGTATAGGAGGACAGAAGTATAAGATAATACAGTATTGCATATAGGTTTTTCCTTGTTCTAAGAGTCCAGTTGTATCAGGAGCTAAACAGACTTTAAGACATGTATTGTACGGGTACTGTTCATTTTTTGCTTATGTATATATCTATAGAAATGCCTCACTTACTGAAATGTACTGTACCATGATATTGGACATCTTGGTAATTTCGTGAATGGTGATACTATGGTATTTTTTTAAGGTCTTTGGAGTAACACGTAAATGCCATGGTATATAAGATATGAAAGAAGTACCACATTCATGTCCACAACATTTATATGCATTAAACAAAAAAATCTACTAATATATTTCAACCAATTTTGAATATTTACACTGCCGTTCAAAAGTTTGGGTTCTGTAAAATTTTTTTATTTTTTATTTTTTTTTAATGGAGTTTCTTATGCTCATCAAGGCTGTATTTATTTGATTTAAAATTACAGAAAAAACAGCAATATTGTGAAATATAATTGCAATTTCCAATATTGGTTTCTTATTTTAATATACTTTAAAATATAATTTATTTCTATGACAGTGCTGAATTTTCATCAGCCATTACTTTGTCTTTAGTGTCACATGATCCTTCAGAAATCAATTTTTTTTGTATCTGTGATACTTTTTTATTTGATTCCTTGATGAATAAAAAGTAAAAAAGAACAAAATTTATTCAAAATAGAATTTTTATTTATTTTTATTTTTTTACTTTTTTATTTCTCAAAGAATCCTGAAAAAAAGGTTTCATAGGTCCCCAAAAAAATATTAAGCAGCACAAACTGTTTCCATTTATAATAAATCAGCATATTAGAATGATTTCTGAAGGATCATGTTACACTGAAGACTGGAGTAAGGATGCTGAAAATTCAGCATTACTTTACAGGAATAAATTATATTTTAAAGTATAATAACATAGAAAATTGTTATTTTAAATTGCAATAATATTTACAAAAAATATTTACAAAATTATTTACATTTTTCCAGTATTTTTGATCAAATAGATACAGCCTTGATGAGCATAAGAAACTTCTTCAAAAAAAAAAAAAAATCATATTTTTGACTGTTGCTAATGGTAGGAGGTAGTGACCTTGATAACAGCAGCCTTTGGTTTTAAAAACCTTGCAACACATTCAAAATATTGTAGCAAAATTATTCAGCAGAATGCAGTTTTTTAATGCTTTAATTCATTCTTAGTCTGATAGAATGTTAAAAATGCACCAGACTGTACAAAATAAATCCGTAAAATAACAGAAAAAGTACTGGAAGCTCATTACACACACATTATCCATTAATTTTATGGACATTTCTGTTAACTCTAAAACACAATGCAATAAAGTGTAAGTTCAAAATACTGGTAAAACACTAGTACAAAAATAAATATGGAAAAATTCCTTCAAATTATACAATATATTGTGCCCTATTTTTACAGATTTTTTTAAGAGTGTATGTTAATAAGTCCGATCCCGTCATTGCACCATGGTATCAACACAGCACTTTTTTTGTAAATTCTGTGCTTGATTTCCAATATCCATTAAATATTTTAGTGATGTGGTTGACACTGATGACATAGACATATTTAAGTGCTGGTGGTCTAGCCTCCTCAATTCAAGATTCATGGTCTAGTTGATCTCTCAATTAAAGCAGATGGGCTCCAGTATTTCAAACAGCCTAGGAAATATATCTATTACTAGCCATGGATGGGTCTGCCATATTAAATGGCCAACATTAATTATTCTCATGCTCACTGATTTACATCTGCGGTGTCGTCACTGCCAGACAGTCCACCGGTTTGCCCAGATAACAAACAAATTACCAGCCATGGAGAAATGTCTAGATGAGATGTTTTGACATTACCTTTCGTGTTCCCCGACTCAGGATAAACAAAAGAACTTTTACTATGCATCCCAAATACAAAATCTGACATGAAAGGTCATTCATGAATATGCAGAGGATCTGAAGCACTTTAGAGAGACAGAGATGCTCTGACGCAAGAATTCTTTTATTAACGTAAACTGGCACTAGTTATGCTTGCAAAGATACATGACAAGAATTTTATTAGAGCTGCTTTTTTCACAGATAGTTGTGCCGCTGTAGACTCAGCCTCCATTAGAGATTTTTTATGTGGGCCATTTCTGAGATTTACTGAGTTTTATAGCACCTTCACAAAAAAGCATAGGGGGTATATACTGCTCTTCTAATGGACAAGTTTGCAATTTCACAACTTAATGCAACCACACTGTATGTAATTGATGGATGACTTCTTGGCATTTAGTAATGGAAATATAACCACTGAATCTTTCTTATAAGGTGCGTGCATAGTGAAAATCATGAAATAATCATAAAAGTAAGTGTTTTATTCAATCACGTATATCATAACACAGTTGGAACCTGGTAAATATATGCAAATCCTGATTTATTTACTGTATATTGAGGTTATTAGTGCTTTTTGATTAGCTATATTTTCACAAATCAAAACATCTGGGAAGTCGTGGCCTAATGGTTAGAGAGTCGGACTCCCAATCGAAGGGTTGTGAGTTCGAGTCTCGGGCCGGCAGGAATTGTGGTTGGGGGGAGTGCATGTACAGTTCTCTCTCCACCTTCAATACCATGACTTAGGTCATGGTATTGAAGGCATCGAACCCCCAACTGTTCCCCAAGTGCCGCAGCATAAATGGCTGCCCACTGCTCTGGGTGTGTGTTCACAGTGTGTGTGTGTGTTCACTGCTCTGTGTGTGTGCACTTCGGATGGGTTAAACGCAGAGCACGAATTCTGAGTATGGGTCACCATACTTGGCTGAATGTCACAAAAAAAATTAAATAAATAAAATTAAAAAAAAATCTAACACATTGGCTGCACATTATCATAACTTTCATGTATAATTTGACATACTCATTGAAAATTACCTTCATAATCCAGGGATCTTTTCAATGAATTGCTGCAAGCATTGAATGCAAGTTTAGTTATAGGTTACATTTACACGGCACTTGATTTTTATTACACAATCTGTTATATATATATATATATATAGGTTTTATATTTCTGCTGTAATTATGATAAAGCTGTTTGTTTTCAAACTTTTTCATTAACATAAACTAGGAGTATTAACTTTTAACTATAAAACTAATTATCAAAACTAATTCATTTTGTAACTCGATCAATTTCAAGAACTTGATTTTATTTATTAGAATTTTTGTTTTAGGTATGAGTTACATTATATTAATTTATTCCTTTCAATATTTTAAGTAATCCTGCAACCCCTTTGAAAGTTTGCATACGCAACCAAGTTGAGTAGGTGCTAACTTAAATATAAAAGATAAAAAATTTATGTCTATATCTTATATTACTATGTTTGATTTCTATTTTTATTTCCAGTTTGCATGTCAAGTATTAATCCACTGTCTTTCTTCTATGAAATGTATTAATATCAATAAAAATATGTATTTAATGTTTGATTGACAGTAAGAAAATTCAAATAACATACAGTATTTAATTTACCTGTATTCCCCAGTATTCACCTGAAGGGATATTTTAAAGTATTCTGGCCATGTTCCTTTAATATTCATGCTTCTAGTCTTCATCCCTTGAGACTGAATGCAATGAATCTAATTCTGCAGAGACGTAAACAAAGATCAGTAATATGGCATCCCTCTGCAGTATTGTTCTTTGGGGAGGACATGTTTGGGCATGCCTGAGGAAACTTTTCATCCGATGTGGAGATGTGACCAAGGGAGACTGCTCATTTAAGGGACTCTTTGTTTCTCTCTGTGTGTGTGTGTGTGTGTGTGTGTGTGTGTGTGTGTGTGTGTGTGTTTGTGTACAAAGCAAGTATCTGTACATTCACACATTTGCTGTGTGTGTTTGTGTACAAAACAAGTATCTGTACATTCACACATTTGCCAGGTGCGTTTATCTAAAACCACTAATGGAGATTGCATTTAAGATACACTTTTTTTATCAATGCAAGCATTTCTTGGGAACTGAGCCTATGACTTTGAGCTACAAGAGATTATTTTCCAGGTCACATAGAAATTAACATAATAATATTTTAGCTTTGTATTCCAATTAAAACTCAGTAAGCTACTGTATGTGAATTAATTCACAGCTTCACACAACATTTTGGTATAGAAAACTACAATATTAGCTCAACTGAAATTGATTTGGATTTTGGGTCGTGATAGGGCATGGTGAAAACATAGGATGACCCTTGACATGTCTCTCACCCTGTGCCCTGTCATTACGCCTTCAGTGAGTTAAGAAATCAGCCACAGCTGTTCCAGATAAACTTTACTTTAGTGGTGTCATTCTTTGGACTGAGAAAGCAATTAACCCATATCACAACCTTTTGGTAATGGCCACGTCATCCTTGCCTTTCTAAAAGCGGAGGGGTAATTTACAGCTTCCTTCTTTTCAGTTGCTCACAGTAATTATTTTGTCGCATTCATATCCTGGTCATGACCTCTGTGGCGAGACTGGGACATATCCGCCACCCGGCATTTGTCATTTTGTTTTTTAAATATAAATCTCTATCTACAGGAAAAGCGGCTGTCTGGAATGACATTGCTAGGAAAACAGAATTCACCATGTTTTGAATGCTGATGTCTTCGTTTTGAATTATCTGCACTGAAATCCAATACAATATACTGCAAAAGTCTTGCAGTCTTTCCGGAATGCTATAGCCATCTTTTCCTTAGTTATTATATTTTTAACCCAAAAGGAAAACTACATGATTACTGACTTTCTTTAAAATATAAAGGAATATTTCACATGAAAAATCACAGAATATTCTGTTATTATTTACTCAACCTCATGCCATTCCCAGTTAACATTGTATTGTTTCTTTCTTGCTTATTACTTTTTCTTACATTTGTTAGTCATTTTGAATAAAAGTGCCTGCTAAATGAACAAATAAAATGCATAATTGAATAAATAACTATCATTTGGGGTCTGTAAGATTTTGTAATATTATTGAAAGTCTGTTATTTCTCTAATGCTCACCAAGGATGCATTTGTTTGATAAAAATGCAGTGAAACGCCTCGGTTACGTATGGTAACCCTCGTTCCCTGAAGGAGGGAATGGAGATGTCACGTTGGTGACTGACAAATTGGGATATCGCTTCGATAGACCAATCTACTTCGAGTGTAAACTAAACGAGCCAATGCACATTGGCATACAATTATTGCATCCAGCTGCTGCTGATCACAGCGTGAGTATAAGAAGGCAGCAGGTGCAATGCATACCAGGTTTTCGCTGAGGAGCCGAGCCGGCAACCCGGCCGCTCTTTGGCAGTACAGCAACCGTGGCAATGGGATGTGACGTCTCCATTCCCTCCTTCAGGGAACGAGGGTTACCATACATAACCGAGAGGTTCCCTTTCAGTCAGTCACTCTCAACGTCACGTCGGTGACCGACGAATTGGGATCCCTACCAAAGCACCATGGGTGCTGCCCCTTCCAGTGCCTTGTGCGAGCCACCTGTGCACCTATTAGGTGTAGCCCGGGGCTCGGAACAAGTAGTTTCACTCACCATTGTCAAAGCACTACCTCACTGGGTGAGATTGGATAACACTGGGAAAACGTACCCGTTCAGCTGGGAACAGGGATGCTGCGGAAGCCCCATCCTTCCCGAAGGAGTTTTCGGAAGCAAATACACATATAGCATCCATTTAGGTGTATATGTAGAAACTTGAGGTGATTAAAACCCTCTTGGGAAGGCAGAAGTCTGCCGGAGTAACATGGGCTCTAAGGCTATACTGTGGACTATATGCATACGAGTACCGCTTAGGTCTCAATATGGAACCCAGCCTTCCATGGTTCTGACGGATTCATCATGAAGGCCTGGCGCTGGACGTTCTGCCACGTCCAGCTGCCTAGGGTGATGAAGGAACTCAACAGGGTCTACAGTACGGACAACCTGGGGCAGTTTTAGCAAGCTGACACTAACCGGAGGCCTCTCGGTGCCACTACCCATCTGAGGTGAGAACACAGGAGGATACCGGCTCTACACGAAGGCAATAGAATCTAGCGAACATGTTTGGGGTCACCCAGCCCGCAGCTCTACAAATATCTGTCAGCGAGGTGCCACGAGCCAGCGTCCAAGAGGATGTAACACTTCTAGTTAAGTGAGCTCACAACCTGAATGGGCAGGGCACACCCTGTGCCTGATAAGCCAGGGTTATGGCATCTACAATCCAGTGGGCCATTCTCTGCTTAGAGTGATGGTGTTCACTACCTCCTGGGGTAGGTCACCTAGAACCTCTGCGTCCCGTCTAGTGACCAGACATGGAGTTTCCAAAGGTCTGGATGCGCTTGCCAAACAGTGCCCCGTCTCTGACAGTGCCCCGTGTCCAAACCCCTGAGACTGAAGATCTGCTCTAGGGGCACCCCTGCCTGGAGAAACAAAAGGTCTGACTACGGGGTGAGGATTTGGTGACAGGCTGGTGTTCCTTTGACCTGGTGAGTGCTGCGCTTCCACGCCCACCTCGGGACTCGGCCATAAATCCAGTGCTGAAGGGGTCTCATATGTAACAGGCCGAGTGGTGTAAGTACCGCTGCGGCCACCATATGCCCCTGGAGCCTCTGAAAAAGTTTCAGTGGGATCTCTGTCCTGCCCTTGAATGTATTCAAGCAGGCTAGCACCGACCGCGCAAGTTCCTCTGTGAGGTGTGCTGTCTGTTCGACCGAATCCAACTCCATACTGAGAAAAGAGATCCTCTGCATAGGGGAGAGTTTGCTCTTTTCCCAGTTGACCCGAAGGCCCAACAGGCTGAGGTGCCAGAGCACCAAGTCCCTGTGCTCGCACAACTGATCCCAAGACTGTGCTAGTATCAGCCAAAAGTCTAGATAGTTAAGAATGCTTTCGTGAAGACACAGGGAGACAGGGACAGCCCGAAGGGCAGGATCTCTGCCTGCAGAACAGGGGCATTGGCCGCTTTCACTGTAGTGAAGCGGATACCGCTGAACTTGGGGGGATGCCGGGCAAACTGAATCGCATAGCCGAGGCTGATGGTCTGCAGAAGCCAGCGAGACGGGCTGGGTAGCGCTGACCAGGCACTCAGAAACCGTACAAGCGGGACCAGCTGAACCACAGCCATACCCACAGTGGGGCAGCGAGGTTGAACACAGGGACCCAACTCGGGCAGCTTGTGAGCAGGCTGGAGTGTGGTGTGAGTGTGGGGTGCAGGCCTCACCTGGCTCCACGGGTTGGTAGAGGGTGCGTGAGTAGGGCCTTTGTTGATGCTCTCGAACTGCCCGCTGCTGCCATCTGGCGAAGGAGGAGGATAAGTGAGGTCCGGTGCTTAGCTGTCTGCAACTCTCCATGCCCTCCTGGGACCCAGACATAAGGGAAATCGCTCTTTTGTCGAGTATTTGGGTACCATCGGCCGTGAGGCCAACGGTGGGAAAAAACGAAACAAAAGATTCTGAACTCAGCCCTCCTCCAGGGGAGGGAGTGGTGCGTTCACCATCTCCCTAAGAGCAGATACCTCCATCTCTGTGTCAACTGTCTCAGGGCCACTTGCTCTTGCGTTTGCCACCAGGTTTGGCGGTGGCCTGGACAGGTGGGCTGGAGGCAGCAGGATGTGTCGGATCGCCTCAGTCTGCTTCTGGGTGGCCGAAAACTGCTGGGCAAAGCTATGAACCCTGCAAAACTATTGTTCAACAAAGCAGCTCAAATCCACATAATGAAGTTGAAATAGCACAGCTGCATCAACAAATGTGTTTTTATATCACTTTTCCATTTGTTAACATTATCAGGTAGGTTAAGGTTTGGGTTTGGTGTGATATTTCCAACACGACAGAGCATCAACTTTTAGCGACATTCATTGGATATTTGAATTATGAACCACTGCAATTTGTTCCTGAAGTAACGTAATACAAACACAGCAATACGTGCCTATATCAACGTAACAAAAAAGTGCCAGGGTCACGTATTGAACCCGCGTTTTTGCATCACTCACTGGACGTTTCACTTTAAAACTGCCGCGAAACGTGTAGTAAGGTACGTTATAACAGTGCTGCAGAAATGTATTTAGAGGCATGTATTTTGAATAAGCCTGGGTTGATTTTGGTGTTCACATGTCCATTGTTGGTGCTTTTGATAATATGCAGCCATGTAGCCCCATAAACAGCAAACTTTAATGGGCTGTGTGTTCTGATATATTTCTATATTGGCCAGCATGTTTCAGTTGCCAGCAAGTTTTATAGCATTTCAGCCACAGAAGCTCTTTCATGTGATTAGACTAGACATACAAGCCTTCGTTCCCCACATTCACCAATAAGCCTTGGAAGCCCATGATCCTGATGCCAGTTCACTGGTTGTCCTTGGTTGTACTGCTTTTGGTAAGTACACACTGCATTGCAGAAACACCCCACAAGACTTGCCTTTATTTTAGATTCACCGACCAATCTGTCTATAGCATCACTTTGTCAAAGTCACTCAGATCTTTTCACTTGCCCATTTTTCCTGCTTTCTACACATGAAATTCAAGAACACTGTTCACTTGCTGCCTAATATATCCCAACCCTTGATACAGCAGGTGACACTGTAACAATATAATCAACGCTATGCACTTCACCTGATCAGTGTAGAAAGATGTACATAAAATCTTGGATTTTTTTTTAAAACTTATTTGAAACAATATTTAATAAAGTTAAAAACAAAATGCTGTAAATAAGAATTAAAATCCATTGACAAGTTTGTCAGTAGATTTCTGAACTAACACTAGTTTCAATGGCCACTTTTATTAAGCAGACAAACAGCCACAGTTATATGTGCCAAATATCAATCAGCCTGGGTAATATATCACTATTCTGTAGTCACCCACTTAAAAACCGCAAATCCTGTCCATTTCTCTTTTTGCATTTGGCCAAATTAGAGTGTAAAGGGAATAAGCTGTTCAGTGTGCGAGAAAAGAAATAAATCAGTAAGTGTCAAAGTACTTGACTCCAGCCTGGCTACTACGTGACCTACACTAAGGACAGCTTCTACCTACCATACATTATAGCAGTGATTTAAAGCCTGACTAAATGAATGAGGCATTTTTCTGGGGCATTAAACATACAAGCAGGACCAGTGTTATTTCTGTACATTGGGCTGATGGCTAAAGCTCGTCTCCAGTGGGAGGTTGGCCTGGGCTCAACTATGCCGTAAGGCTGGAAATCATTTCTGGCCGTCTGCTGGTGGATGGTTGGGGCTGCCATGCTGTGGCGTTTTCATTAACCCCACTGTGGCTCAAAGAGAAACACACAGGAGGAGAGCAATTTGTCTGCAAGGAGCTCTGTCACTGAGGAACGGGAGTGGAGGCTAGACAGATGAAGGCGAGCGATTTAGCATGCACAACGTCTTTGTGTGGGGTCACGAAGGCTTCGGGGCTTCCTGAGATTATTATTGCGGTGATTATCAATCGTCTGCACTTTATCTTTAGAATAATTTAATCTCTGCAGAGTCTAAAAAAGTCCCAGTGCTTGTTTTCTTTGTAAATTATTCCCATGTTACAAATAAATTAAATTATCTTTCAAAGAGTCAGCTGGTAAATGGAGTGAAAGGATATTTCCTTTCACTTTTTTTTTTTGACTTACCACAAAAAGCAGTAAAGAAAGGAAAGTTATTTCCTTTTCTAAGGGCTCAAATGGTGGGAGTTGTGTTCTTTGCTTTTTATAGCATTTTTGGGCTGAACGCTTTCTGCCCAAACTGTACTGGGGTTTGTAAATTAAAAGCATAACATTTCTTTCTGTGGAGCTGAGGTCTGAATCCGCCTCTGTTCCAATGGAAGTGAGTTATATAATCTTACTGAAGGCCTTCGCCGTTGGTTGGCACACGTCCCTGAGTGAGGTTGGGCCGGATTGGCACATTTCCAGTCTAAACTGAAAACACTCTGTCATCCAACCTTGTTCTTGGCACCAGCTGCTCGGCTGGATACTTCAGCAGCTGAGACCTTTGTTGCACTGTTTTTCCTTCTTTTTTTAACAATTTTTTCCCTTTCTTTTTTAGAAGAGAGATTTTTAAAGGTCTACTTCAGTCAGCACAGTTAAATCTGTCTTGTATACTTTTCTCTTTTGTTTTTTAACTACACATGCTTTCAGATTTTACAGACTTGTGCTTCAACGTCTATTTGTTGCCTAATTGTATCTTATTGCCTTTTTGAGATGCATGCTGTTTCACACTTGTTATAATTCCCATGGTCCTTCTTTATGCCCACTCTCCCTTTCCAAATTTCTCTCCCTTTGTCCATCTGTCTCATTTTTGTCTCTATCTCCATGTTTTAGTGGTAGTTATACAGGAAGTTGGTCAATATTGTGCAGCTGATGAGCACCTGCTCTCCATGTGTGTGTCCCAGTGGTCCCTCTTCATTCAGTTTGCTGCTACAGTAGCCTGATCAGCAAAATTAAAAAAAATAAAAAAAACTCCCACCTGTTCCAGCTCTCCACCAGCAACTGCCTGTTGCCTCTTTCCTCTTTTTTCCCCCTCTCTAGATTATCCTGTAAGCTCCTGGCCTTGTGTAAACAGATGACGCAAATCCTTAACGGCTGCTGTTCCGGCATAATGACACTCTCCTAAAATCATTTGCCTTTTGTGACTTTCGTTTTTAATCCAAATCCCTTCCGTTGCAACGGCAGGCCACTTCGTAGACCCTTAATCTGCAGTTATTGGGCAATTAGTTAGGCATTAAATGGTAAAAGTTGACACTATGCCAGCATACAGACAGCTGTGGAGTGTATTAATGAACTCTTTATTTCAAAGCAGCTAAGCCTCTGGATTTAATTTTTCTACTTGGATATGCAAGAAACTTGAACATTTTTGACACAGTTATGTAACGCATTTCTGTTTTTTTGTATTTATTTTTCTTTTGTTTCGCAAAATGCTATTATAAAAGTTATTTAGATTGATAGTGCAAGCTGTATTTGGCTGCTAATTTGGTTGAATTAAGTTGCTGTGTTACAAGCGGATAACTCAAGGAACAGTCATGATCGATTTGTCCTCTGTTGGATACAACAGTAATTGATGGAGCTCATTACCTCTCTGTTGTATCAGAAAGAATGAATGACATTCCTCACCTGTATATCATGCTGTCTTTGCTCTGTGTGACAGCTAATAAAGTCACCAGCGACCTTTCTCCATCTGGAATGTACAATGCATTGCCAAATAGTCATCTTTTTAATTGGCTGGCATATATTTTATATTATTATATTTTATATTATACATTTCTTCCAAAATTGCACATAATGTTATATTTATTTTTTACATATTCCTTTTTTTTTTTTTTTTTACTGGAACCATTAAGTTATTCAAAAGTACATTTATACTGGAATTTTTTTGTGGTGTATGAAGTCAAAAATGTCAAAGTGGTGCAACACTTTGACATAATTGTTTGGAATGTATTTTTAATATAAAAGAAGCATTAGTAGCCTAATTAGTTTAAAAAAAAAATACAGACATTAGTCAGACGAACCAAAATCATTGTAGTGTAATCGACATGCAGGAAGCTATTTTGTTGGCATGTGACAAGAAAACTATTAAACAGGAAATCACATATCCTCCCTATAGAATATATTTCTCTTTGTATTCATTTTTTATATAATCTTGGACAGTTTTTGACCCTTTTTATTTCTGGTAAGATGTCTAATCCACTGGCTTCTGAATTAAATTGGCCGCTTTCGAGAGGTTTGATGATTCAGTGGATATGAATGCATTCTCTTCATCCGTACCTAATTTGTTTCTCTGTGGAATACGATGCTTTGAATTCCCCTCTGTGTGACCCCTTGAAATCATATATGGGAGCAGTTAGGGGCTCTCAGATACCCAGTTCCGGTGGGCTATTAGATCCTGTTGTTTTATGTGGCCATTAAAAGCTGTCAGAAAGATGGGCTAACCGGTCTCCCCCAGAGACAAAGAGATGGATGAAGCATGCAGGCTAGAGAGTAGGGAATGACGAAAGGGTCACCGTTCATTTCCTTGATGATTTTTTGATTTTCTTGAGTGCATGTCGAAGCTTAAACGCTTCCTCTCATTAGAGGCCTGCCTTGTCTGATGCTACATTGATTTACACATCTGGCTTTGTCGCAATTTGTCAAACTAGTCAACAGCATGATGTTAATATAACTGAATTAATGTTTCGCTATTGAAGACCTCAATTTCAACAGTGTTGCTTGCTGTCATTTAGCATAAAGATAAATTTTCAACAGTAAAATATGGCTAAAATAGCATTCTGTTGTAAATCTGTCACTGATGGGAACCCAGTGTGCATTTGCATGTCCTGCTGCATCTGCCAGCCATTTACCACCTGCCTTTACTGAGCTCAAAACAACTCAACTAACAAACTATGAGCAGCTATTCCTGATTAGCTGTCGTATAATAGTACAACAGATTCTGGCAGGCTACCATGTATTAACCGCCAATATGAAGACAGAATAGATTTGGAATTATTTTACTCTGAATCTTCATAGACGTCTGGGAGCAGAAGAAAATGGTGAAAAAAGAAAAGCGTTTTCATCAAAAGCTTCCCTGGACAATCTGTACCTCATTATGGTACGCTAAACCTAACAGCCTCTTCATTAGTCTTCTTAAAAGGCCTCCAAAAATAGATCCTACTGGTGATATCCTCATTAAAAGACCATAGCCAGAGCTGACCAAGAAAAAAGAGAGTTTTAATTCATCAAAACTTTTGGGATAAAGCCAGTGGGAAGCCCTATCTATGGTGCAAGTTCACACAACATGACTGACTGTGACTGGCTAGATATTTTAGAGGCTTGCAGAGTCAGATATATAATTCTTCATTCTTATCGGAAATTGATTTTAATAAATAAAAAATTTAAAAAATGATGCAGTTCTTCTTTGTAATTCAAAACATAACAGTAAAATAATCAGCGGCTGATCAGGTGACCGACATTTCCCGTGAAGTTTCTAAGAATTTACCAATTCTTCCTGTGCTCAAACCTTCAGACTTTGATCTACATGTATCTTGTGTGCAGGGCTGGAGACTCTGCTATTGCACTGCAGGCTTTGTCGACAATTTAATGCTAAAATCTATTTCTGCATCTGCTTATCTTGGTTTCCAGAGGAATATAGAGAAGATGGAAACAAGACTTGGTAGGGATGTTTGATAAAGTATTGAATGAAGAACATGAAGTTGTCTGAAATAGGCAAAGCGGTGAATTTCTGTATACATGCTGGTTTTGCATACAAATCAGAGAAATTATGAGTGAAACTACATTGTTTTGAAGGGGTTTAATGGCGGTTCTGTATAATACAGCTCTCTGAATTAAGCAAACAAAAGAAGGTTGGGATTACTCAAGGAGTCAGCATATAGTTTCATATATAGCCAGACTATTGACTATCATTATAAAGAGTGGTGCTCTTTGCAGATTCTGTATTATGGAAACATTATACCTTAGAATGATATACTTGTTACTTGAATGCTTTAGCAATTAGAATTTTTGAGTTCTTTTTTGACTGACTTAAGTAGGATCTATATACATAGTTATATGTAATTTAATAATTCTGTTGTGAATGAAATATGGTCAAAGTGACCTGCCAAATGTACAGACAAGCATTTATGACAAAATAAAAAATATACTTTAATGCAATTTCTACTGAAATTGAAAATGACTGTATGCCATTTATTTATGTTCTGTAAATATATTTGCAATGATGATGCACATTTAAAATATAGAAACCTTAAATGTAATAATTATTAAGCACAATGTTTTACAAGCAATATAATAAAATAAAATAGTCGGTTGTATTAAATAATAAAAACAAATTTCTGATCAGATTTCTTGGTTGTCATGGCTCCCAGGAAATGCATAACATTTTAATATATACTGTATATACGCAATGTAAGTGGCTTTTGTATCTAGCAAATGCATAAATGTAAGATGATATCGTAATATCGTATTTTTTTGTTTAAAATTGTACACAATTTTTAGATTAGATTAGATTCAACTTTATTGTCACTGCACATGTAAGGTACAAGGCAACGAAATGCAGTTAGCATCTAACCAGAAGTGCAATAAGCAGTAAGTACAGAATATACAAGGTCTACAATATGTACAATAACTATACAGATAAGTATTATGGACATAATTTACAGATTTTAAATTTTAAATACTATCAGCATGATATACAGATAGGTGTACTATGAACATACTATACAGATGGAATATGTGAAAGTGTATGTACACTATAGGCAGAACTATGAACATATGAACATAATTTACACTATTGCAATGGAAAGTAAAGTGCATAGAAATATTTCAGTGTGCAAATGGGTTATTCAGTGTTTCTGGATGAACAGACAGTAGTGCAAGTAATAGCAAGTTTACTGTTTTGCTTGTTGTAAATAAATAATAATAAATAAATCAGTCAGATTTAGTGATGAAGTGGGGGAGGAGTCTTTGTGTATGGTGTGGGGGGTGTCAGAGGGCAGAGTTCAGCAAGGAGACAGCTGTAGGGAAAAAGCTGTTCCTGGATCTGCTGGTCCTTGTCAGGAGGCTCCTGAAGCGCCTCCCGGAGGGCAGGAGGTTAAACAGTCCATGGTCAGGGTGAGAGGAGTCCTTAAGAATGCTGCGAGCTCGACGTAGACAGTGTTTCCTCTGGATGTCCTCAATAGCAGGAAGTGGTGTCCCTGTGATGCGTTGGGCAGTTTTCACCACCCTCTGCAGTGCTTTGTGGTCAGCCACCGAGCAGTTCCCATACCAGACTGTAATACAACTGGTCAGGATGCTCTCGATCGCACACCGGTAAAAGTTCACCACTATGGCTGAAGACAGCTGGTTCTTCTTCAATGTCCTTAGGAAGAAGAGGCGTTGGTGAGCCTTCTTGACCAGGCTGGAGGTGTTTGTGGTCCAGGACAGGTCCTCAGAGATGGTGGTTCCCAGGAACTTGAAGCTGGAGACACGTTCAACAACCATCCCGTTAATGTGGATGGGGTTGTGCGTGCTTCCTTTCTTCTTCCTGAAGTCCACAATGAGCTCCTTTGTCTTACTGGTGTTAAGGAGCAGGTTATTGTCAGCGCACCATGTGGCCAGGTGCTGTACCGCCTCCCTGTAGGCAGTCTCATTGTTGTCTCTGATGAGGCCAATCACAGTGGTGTCATCTGCAAACTTAATGATGGAGTTGGATCCATGCACAGGCTTGCAGTCATGGGTGTACAGGGAGTAGAGGAATGGACTCAGCACACAGCCCTGTGGTACGCCGGTGTTGAGTGTGATGGGTGGTGGAGTGGGTGTGGCCTGACCTAACATGCTGAGGTCTGTTGGTCAGAAAGTCCATGATCCAGTTGCAGAGGGAGGTATTAATGTCCAGGTCTCCAAGTTTTGTGGTTAGCTTGGAGGGAATGACAGTGTTAAATGCTGAACTGAAGTCAACAAACAACATCCGAACATATGTGTTGTTATTGTCCAAGTGTGTGAGTGCAGAGTGCAGCACTGTGCATACTGCATCCTCTGTGCTCCTATTTCTGCGGTAGGCAAATTGATGTGGGTCCAGTGTGGGTGGGAGGCAGTCTTTGAGGTGTGCTAGGACCAATAGCTTGAAGCACTTCATAATGATGGGTGTGAGTGCTACGGGGCGATAGTCATTCAGGCACATTGGGGAGGAGTGTTTCGGTACTGGCACAATGGATGTGGACTTAAAACATGTTGGCACAGTTGCTTGGGTGAGGGACAGGTTGAAAATGTCTGTGAAGACCCCTGCAAGCTGCTCTGCACATGCCCTAAGCACACGTCCAGGAATGCCGTCCGGGCCGGCAGCCTTGCGTGCGTTGATCCGGCTCAATGCAGTGTGGACATCTGTGGAGGTGAGTTTGAGGGGTTGGTGATCTGCTGAGTGTGTGGTTTTGGTGGCCGTCTCCTTGCTGTCGCTGTTGAAGCGAGCATAAAAGTCATTTAGCTCGTTAAGGAAGGAGACGTCCGTGACCGTTGGAGTGGAGTTACTTGACTTGTAGTCACTGATGACCTGGATTCCCTGCCACATGCGTCGGGGGTCAGAGTTGGAAAAGTGTTCCTATACCTTCAGCTTGTAGCAGTACTTGGCCTTTTTGATGCCCCTTTTCAGGTTAGCCCTGGATTTACTGTAGGCCTGAGCGTCAACTGACCTGAAGGCAGTGTTGCGGGCTTTCAGCAGATGTCGCACCTCCTTGTTCATCCATGGCTTCTGATTAGGGTACGTTGTTATCTGTTTTTCAGTTGTAACACTGTCAATGGTGGTGTTGATGTGATTCAGTACAGAGGAGGTATAGATGTCGATGTCCGTGTGAGAGCCACAGGCAGCCTGAGAAGCAAACATACTCCAGTCAGTGTGTTGAAACCTGTCCTGAAGTAAAGAGTCTGCTCCAGTTGGCCACACTTTGATGGTTCTCACTGATGGCTTCACACGGTTGATGAGGGGTGAATACTTGGGGGTGAGAAACAAAGAAAGGTGATCAGACTGTCCGAGGTGGGGGAGGGGGTCGCGATGTAAGCTCCATCAATGTTTGTGTAAACATGATCCAAAGTTTTGTCTCATCGGGTGTGGCAGGAAACATGCTGATGGAATTTGGGGAGCACTGTCTTTAATTTGCAGTAATTTGCAATAAAACACAATGGCTCTGTGGCAGAGAAAAGAGCCGATGTGAGAAACATTGGAAGCAAGATAACTGGGACACGCATCACAGGCCTGTAATAATATTGAGTGTGTGTGTTATAAAGCTGCATGCTCTGGCCAATGTGAGCGTAAATGAATGACCCTACAACAACTGATGTGACTTTCACTCCAGACAGACAATTAACCATCTGCACAAACAGTGCTGTCTGCATCAGCTCATTTCAAAATCAATTTCACAAATAGTTTCATTATGTTTGAAGGGAATGTCATTAAAAGGTCACAATATGACAAATGAACACATTGCAGGCACTTTATTCAGGCTGAGAGGGTCAGCTGGCTTTAATGGTGATTCACCTGTTGATGCCGGTCTGCTGTGATGCATCCGGACCCTTAAGTCATCCATGTTCGATCAATCAGGCCCGGCTGGTTTCTGTGGTAACCAATGTGGCGTGTGCAAGGGAAAGAGTGAGTCATCTGGTCCAATAAAATACCCAAATAAACAGGAGCATGCGTCAGGCAGGGACATGACCCACCATACTAAATGTCAAAGGCATTGTTTCCGTAGCAGCAAAATGAAAGAGAGAGAGAAAGAGATGGAGATGGGGTCACTTGGAGATGTGATGCAATAAAGCAGTGGACTGCACTGCATACGTGGCATTTGGGGTATTAAAAACCTGAGTGACATGATCTGACTGACTGTATAATAAAACACTGAGTGTATAATAAAATATGATTGGTCCTTTATGATGAAACGTCATATTTGAATGTTTTTATTAGGTTTTTACCTCTTCATGTAGAGAGTGACAGGAAGAGAAGGTGAATAGAATGTCAGTTGGGGCTTGAACCTGCCTAAAAGCACCACAGATCAATGCTAACCACTGCACTACAGCTTTAACTGAATGTGTGTATTTTGTGCTTCTATTTTTGTTTGTTTTTTAATCTTGAATATAAACAAGATTTCCAGTGTCAGCCACTTCCAGTTATTTTAGCTGCACAAACAGTCTGTCATGTTACTTTAAACAGCAAATTGATTTTTATCATATATCAAGTCATAAACATGCTGGCTTGTAGCTCAAATAGTTTTACCATATACTGCACTTTGTTATTCTTCTAGTTATTTACCTATGGTGGCTAATGAACCAGTACTTCATTCACAGAAAATAGCTCACTTTTAAGTTGAAAAATTAGGTTGTACTGCGAAAAAAAAAAAAAAAAAAAAAAAAAAAAAAAAAATATGTATGTGTATGAGAGTTCACTTAGGTAAATCAGTTTTACTGCTACTACAGTGTAACACAAAACTAGATTTAATAAGCATAAATGTCCATACTGGTATAAGCTGGTAATTTCAGAGTATGTATTTGAAGATAGGTAAAATTTGCAAATATAATCTAATGAATATTATTTTCAGTGTTTATATATGTTTTGAAAATATTAATTGTCGTTGTACTTTTTTGAGATGTGTGTCATTTTAGACTCTTTCTCACATAATGGGGGAATCAAAGGCTTTTCAGGTATACATTTCTTTTTTAAGGTAGTTTTTTAATGAATATGTTTTCATTGACATTGATTTATTGATTCATTTAGGAAAATAAGAATCTAAAAAAAAAAAAATAAAAAAAAAAAAATCTGCATTTCACGTAATGTCCTTCAGGTTCAATTAATGCATCACTACAGTATTTAGATTGTGATCAGATTTCTCACTCTCTCTCTCACTATAGCGCGTAACTTAAAGTTCACTGGCATTTCATAAACTTTGATTTGTATTGTGAATATAAGGTCATAATACACAGATATATTCATGTTTTTCATTATATTCTATCCTCCAACTCAACCATGTACACTACGGTTAAGAGATTTCCTGTATAGATAATTTACATAGTTTGGTGAATCAGTATTCAAGACCACATAAACAAAAACTACCCATTTTTAAAAACTGTTATTTTAACAGGTTTTAGTTATGTCTAATAGCTTTTAGTTATATCACAGTTGTAAATCATAACGCAAGTTGCTGCTTGCAAGCTGGTTGGAGGCGGTATTAGGAGGAGGGTCATTTGAACAATTGATTGGACAAAAATCTGTGTAATGCAGGATGAGTCATCAGTATTTTTGCTTTGTTTTCCTGATGGAGTGACTGTGCATTTTGAGCACATCTGATAAAAGCAAGTGTTTTCAACATCTAGGAGGCAGAATTAGCATATTGGAACCACAATACTTCTGACAATTTTGAATTCATGCTTTCTTTAAGACAACATATATTTATTTTTTTGAAAACACAGGAGAATGTTAGCCTCCTTACCTAGTTACTATGTGTGAGTGCTTATGGTATTTTCTTAGCACACGTTTTAAGCCCTCCCTTATATAAGTGTGCACACACACACACACACACACACACACACACACACACAAACACACAAACTCACACACACACAAACTCACAAAGCCTCTTCTCCGTCTGAGTGGGCTGTAGCCATGGTAATTAAACCCCATTAATAACTCTCTCTCTTTTACTCTCCCTCTCACTCATTCAAAACGAACTCTCTTTTTCTCTCTCTCACTTTAATCTACTCCGATAAAAGGGAACAAAGAGGGTTGCATGGCCCACCCAAGGAGAAGGCGGATCTAACTGCAGCACTAACCTATCATTAATTATTAACCAAGGTCAAATTTAATGCGTGGTTGGCTCACTTTGACATATATTATTGATAGAGAAGGGTCAGAGATCTGCAGCAGGCTCTGGCTTCAGGAAGAACACTGGACACTGTGCAGACATACACGCAAACACATACTGTATGCACATACACACACACACAATATTGATTCATTTCAGTCTCAGTCAAATCCTGTATGAAACCATATTTTCAATTTATAATTCATGATGTGAAGGATGAGAAAAAGGATCGTGCTGAAACAGAGACAGCCACCAAGCTGATGGAGGGACAGGAAATATCATAATGGATGAATGAGGGTGACTAAAAGTATGAAAAAATAATAATATAGGTCTTAAAAGCAAGCATCCACCTCACGTTTAAGTAACTATTAACTACAATAAATTTGCCTCAATAAATTTAATTTGATGCTTAGTAATAGTTAATAAGGTGATTGTTAAAGGGATGGTTCACCCAAAAATGAAAATTCTGTCATTAATTACTCACCTTCATGTCATTCCAAACCCACAAGACCTTTGTCATCTTCTGAACACAAATTAATTTTGATGAATTCCAAGAGCTTTCTGACCCGCAAGGGTACTACCATGGTCAAGGCACGGAAACTTAGTGAGGACATTGTTAAAATATTCCATGTGACATCAGTGGTACTTTTTGTGCGCAAAGAAAACAAAAATAACTTTATTCAACAATTTTTCCTCTGCGTCACCCTAAAGCCATTTTGAAGAGTATCACAATTGTTGTGTTTGGCTGCCATTCACGAGAGTTCCACTGTGCTGCGCCTTGTTTATGTGCAGAGGAAAGCAAATGCATGCGTCGTGAGTAATTAATGACAGAATTTTCATTTTTGGGTGAACTATCCCTTTAATTTTGGATACTGGGTAGGATTAAGGGATCTAGAATATGGTAAAATAGAATAAGGCATTTATATGTGCTTAATAAGTAATAATATGGTCCAAAAACCTCTGCATGTAATGACCTACCTGTAGAACACTGTCTAACACTCGATGGCTGCTCTGTCGATTCTTTATCATCAGTTAGGAACTGTGCTATATGATAGCAGTCTTTCCACAATATATATATATTTTTTTCTTCCATATATCTAAATGATGATCTATGCTCGCAATGTCAAATGCAGAAATGTTAATTCATGCTCTCATGACCTCAAGGTTAGATTATTGTAATGCTTTATTAGGTGGTCACTCTGTGTGCTTAATAAACAAACTCCAGCTGGTCCAAAATGCAGCAGCTAGACTTTTTACTACAACCAAGAAATATGACCATATTAGCCCCATTCTGTCAACACTGCACTGGCTCCCTATTAAACATTGTATACATTTCAAAATCTTGCTAATTACTTATAAAGCCCTGAATGGTTTAGCTCCTCAGTACTTATCACATTATAGTCTCAAAACTCTGTCCATTTTATAATACCTAGAATATCAAAATCAACTGCGTGTTGGCAGATCATTTTCCTATTTAGCACCCAAACTCTAGAACAATCTACCTAACATTGTTCGAGAGGCAGACACACTGAACAATATCTCTTTAACCTGGCTTACACATAACACATAACATACTAACACATTTATATTATTCAAACCCATTAAAGGATTGTTAGGCTGCATTAATTAGGTTAACCGGAACCGGGATTACTTCCCATAGCACCACTTGTTACATTATAAAAAGAAAGGCATCTATACACTAATATTAGTCTGTTTTGTTCTTAGTCCGATGCCACCATAGCTACTCAGATCCAGTCTGTTTCAGGATTAGATGGTAACTGCAGTCACCGGATCCAGTCCATATCCAGTCCAGATGGTGGAGCAGTACCTAGAGAGTTTTAGTTCCTTGTCTTCTCTGGCTTGCTAAGTTGGGGACACTTAATTTTCAGCTATATCGTCGACTTGATTGCACAGATACTAATTGAACTGCACTGAGCTGGATGATGACATCACTGAATTCAGTGATGAAATTACTTTAACTGAAAATTGAGTGCTGACTGTTGCATTATTAAACACTATATTCCTGTTGAATACTGTAAAGCTGCTTTGACACAATCTGTATTGTTAAAATTGCTATATTGGCTTGACTTGAAACAGCCAATGTAGTAGTAATATGCATTCTAAAATTCAACTGGTTAATCATGAGAATTGGTCCTTTGGTTCTCAGCATCTGAATAAATGATATATAACGTCTTACATTTATCCCTACTCTCCATTTTCCCTTGTGAAAAAGAAGTGTGTTTAATTGTACTGAATGTTTCAGTTTCAATAGAACATTAAAGGGGTCATATGATGCAATTTTAAGTTTTCCTTTTTCTTTGGCGTGTTACAAGCTCTTGGTGCATAAAGAAGATCTGTAAAGTCGCAAAGACTAAAGTCTCAAACCCAAAGAGATATTCTTTATTAAATTTAAGGCTCGTCCACACCCTCCTAAAATGCCTCGTTTAAACATGCCCCCACATGTCTACGTCATGATGTGGGAAGATTTGCATAATGCCGCACAAATGTACACGGAAAGAAGGAAGGTGTAACTTTTGATTCTCAATGTTGCCGCCTGCACCATGTTGTGGAGACGCTGTTTCATTAGCCGCTTTTCCACTGTCGGGCCAGAGTGAGCCAGTGCTTTAAACGGGCCGGGCTGGGCTAATAGCCTCGGGCCAGTAGCACCGAGGCCAAAATAGCGCTGCGTTTCCACCGTCGGGCTTGAAGCTGACTGAAAGTGAGTTTTGAGCCCAACTTATTTTAAAAAGTGTTTAATGCTGGTGTTATAGCTGTTAGCTTTATGAAATGATCCGAGGTGCTGACGCTCTGCAGACGTTGAGAAACTCCGCCTTTGTTCATAACCACTCCTCTAGCCCCAGCTGGCCCGCTTTGGCCCAAGGTTTTTGTTGGGCCAAAAAACCCTGTCCGTTGGCCCCAAGGAAGCACTGACGAGGCACGATCAAGCCCTGGAAGTGACAGTGGAAACGCGACTGGCCCTGGCACGCACTAGCACGCCTACTTTTGGCCCGACAGTGGAAACGCGGCTATCATAAAAGCGAAAATACTTGGTTTGGCCTTCCAAAAGAGGACACAACTAAAAATCAGTGGTTAGGTTGTATTTACAACACTGTTCCAGAACTGTTTAACCCAAATATTCAGATGTGTGCAGCACATTTTATGGAGGACTGTTTCCTGATACTGGGAAATAAGACTACAATGTCGGCTGTTCTGACTCATAGTGTGTAAGTATGTTTACATATGTGAAGGATTTACCACTTATGATTCAAACGCAAGTTTTGAGCAGTGTGCAGTGGTTCTCAATTTCAGTCCTCGCGCCCCCTGCTCTGCACATTTTGTGTGTTTCTCGTATGGCTTCAGACGTTTGTTCTATTCCAGTTTGAAACAAATGTATAGGTTCCATTCAAAGTGCATTGAAGTATACGAGACATGAATTTAAATTGTATTTATGTACAGAGGTATATGTTGACACACCTTTCCGTGTGTGAAGACGTTGCGCAGCACAATCAATGAATGAATGTTCCGAAGTGAGGTACACTTCAACAGATTTCCCCTGCTCAGGGAGTAGGGAGCAATGAACACTGTGTAGGGACCATGTCAATGTGAACACAGTTCATGTAAGAAGCTCACTTCTAACAAGCTGATTATCTGAATCAGGAGTGTTAACAAAGAGGGACATGCAAAATATGCAGAGCTGGGGGGCGCGAGGACTGGAACTGAGAACCGCTGGTGTAGCGCTTGTTGTTTCTCCGATCAAAAATGCAGACATTGTTTTATGTTTATGCGGCGCGATGCAACACAACACGTAAAAACACAGCATAAGTCATTATAATCAGTAATTATGTCTCAACTGGATGCAACAAATTCCTCGTTTGTAATGGGTTTTGTCTTGACACGCCGGTGTTTGGACTGGGACATGCATCACAGTATACCAGGGGCGTAACATTTCCGTCACACGCTTGAGGCATTCGGCCAATCACAGCTCACTGGATAGCTGGCCAATCAGAGCACAACTTGCTTTTCAGACCAATGAGCTTTGTAAAAAACAATGCATTTCAAAAAGGCGGGGCATAGAGGAGAAACAATAATGTACATTATGTGGAAAAATAATGTGTTTTTTGAACCTTAAACCACATAAACACATTTAATTACA
>NC_056620.1:9531373-9536373 GCF_018340385.1 Cyprinus carpio
AATCAGAACATCAGTAAGGGCATTTCTTATACACTGGTGATCTCTAAACCCAAATACCAGTGGGCAGCTAGTCTGTGTGACATTCTTATGAGGTTAAGCCATCCAGATTTATTAAAGTAATTGCCATATCTCATGATGACAGGGTTGCTGCAGTGACAGCAGCCCTGCCTTGTGATGGATGATTGCCCCATTAAATATTCTTCATCAGATGATTGCTGATATTTGTATGCAAGAATTGTTTTGATGAATCTTCAAATGATTCTAAAGTAGATGTATCTATATCGCTGATAAACATTTTAGCACATTTCATGCGATTCTTCAGAAGTGTGTGTGAAGCTGGAAGAGACGTCAGTGTGACCTTTAATCTGACCTTAAGCATGCTGATTACTAAAGATCACAAGGGGAAAGGTTAGAGACTGTGTGTGTCCTCTTATGATTCAGTATGCAGCATTTATGAGTCACCTGGGATCATGTTTTATTAAATAACTATGCATTTAGCAATCAGCACTGCATAACACATTCATATGGAGTGATTTTTCTGACACTATAAAATTAAATCAAAGACATCTCAGTAACAGAAAGTGAATAACATGCCCTTTTTATTTTTAAATTTACTGGCCACATTAAAATAGTTTTAAAACAATATTCACAATGTTGCTTTAATGTAAACAGCAAAAAGTGTTCAAAGTTTAAATAATTCTACAAATAATTTCAGATAGTCTGTTTCAAACTGATTTAATTAATCATTAACATCACCACTCTTTAGACTTCTAATGTTTCAAGGCATTTTTGTGAGAAAAGAATATATGAAGTTACTTATATTATATTATGTTTTCTGTTCATTTCAGTTATTTTACAATTATATATACATTTTTATATGCCATTTATTAATTTTAAATTAGTTTTTATTTTAGTTTCTTTTAGTAATTTTATGAGCTTTAGTAATTTTTCTTAGTTATACAGTGTGTGTGTGTGTGTGGTGTATATAATATATATATATATATATATATATATATATATATATATATATATATATATATATATATATATAGGTTAAGGGATAATGCGTTAAAGGATTTTAAATGCATGACATGGACGCCAAGAACCATCCTCCGTGAAGTGCATTTTCTTTAATACACGGCAAACCGCTGATTATTCTGCTTATTCCATTATCATTGCCAAGTTATAGACAAGTTAAAACTAGTATTGATCTTTGTAGCACAATATTTGACCGGAAGGGTAAAAATTAGTTATTTTCGTCAGTTTCGGTTCATTAGTGCTAGCATTTTGGCCACTTCAAATCAGACACAGAAATGAAATAGTGTGGTAATATCAAACAATTAATTGCTTCAAAACCAGAGATTTTACCACCTCGTTGTTGAGGAATATAATGTAGTGATCTAGTATCTAGGCTATTTTATTAATAAAAGTCATGGGGAAGCATGTTGTTTGTGTGCATCAATTAAAGCAGCACATTAATATGGAATGGTGATTAAACTGACTTGGAACTACCTGTGCATTAAAGGGTTGGTTCACCCAAATATGAAAATTCTGTCATTAATTACTCAACCTTGTGTCGTTTCAAACCCGTAAGACCTTCGTTCATCTTCGGAACACAATTTAAGATTTTTTCCGATGGAATCTGGAGCTGTCTGACCCTGAATAGACAGCAATGCAACTAAAATGTTCCCAAGTCCAAAAACGTAGCAAGGAGATCTGTGAATTAATCCATGTGACTTCAGTGGTTCATCAGCAATTATATGAAGCTACGAGAATACTTTGTGCGCAAAAGAAAAAAAAAAAGACTATTCAACAATGTCTCCTCCGCATCACCCTGGTGCCATTTTGGAGAATATCTCAGCTGCGTCACGCTGGAACTGTTTCCTAAGTTGTTGTGATTTGATCTGAACAGAAACAGTGTATCGGCGTGACGCAGCTGAGATATTGTCCAAAATGGCACCAGGGTGATGCGGAGGAGACAAATTTTTTCTCTTTTGCACACAAAAAGTATTCTCTGGGCTTGACTCTGGATCTGAGGCCCTCCCTGGGCCAGATGTGGGAACAACAGCACTCTCTGGGCCGGACGTGGAGACAGGAGCCCCCTCTGCACTTGGAACGGACTCTGAATTAGTTTGGGCTTTAGTGGAATCAGGGGCTGGAGCAGACACTGGAGCAGACTCACGGGCTGGAGCCGAGGCTTATCCTTCCTCCGCCTCCTTCTCTTGGCAGAGGTTATGGGGACAACTGGCTCAGGAACGGGCTCTGGGCTGAAAAGAGGAACAGGGGTACCCCAGATCATCTAAGCCTCCTCAAAACAAAGCTATCAGCTCCATCACCAATTGCAGAAGTCGTGGACTGAGACCAGATGAGAGACTAATGAGGATAATAAAGGGACAGAGGCGAATTGAATGACAATCAAACATGAAGGAAAACTAGGTCACGGAGCACGTGGGGAAGGAAAACACAACAAAACAGGAACACAGAAGTCCAGGGGCGTGACAGCATGCATGTATATGTATATATGTATGTATGTATATTTGTTTGTTTGTTTGTGCTTATATTGTATCAAGAATGCTGCATGTTTAGACATCTTACTCATTTGACTACATTTGGAAACTATATAGTACAGAAGCATGCATGTTACAGTAAGTTGCAGGGAGTGGTTTTTATTAGCACACTGCAGATTTATTGAAATTTACTTGATTGATTGAACAATTATCCATCTTTTAGGGTACAAGAAGTAAAGAAATCAGGCACAAGGAAGATTTGGCACTATAAAAATGAAATTTAGTAGAATTTAATGGAAATAAAAAATAATGAAGGAATATAAAACAGAAAATCAGAGACAGGATATTAAAATCTGGATGAGCTCCAGAGCTTCTCATTCAGCTGGTCCCCTCATGCTGAGGATTCTGTGTAAAGCGGCATTGCAGGCGCGAACATTGAACACAGAAAGAGTCACTTATCAGCAGAAGACGCTGACCTGAAAATGTCTCCCACTGGTTTACAGCTCAGCGTGCTGCAGTCATCCCTTCTTTATAAACAAGATTACAAAATGGATTAACTGCTGTTCGTTAATCCATTCCAAGTGTGCCAATCGTGCTGGGACGCTTGTGCTGAAACCCCGCTTTCGAGCACTGCAGGCCGGTTAAGGGTGCTTCTAGGCAGGGGTCAAATGTAAAAAATATTTCAGGGGGGATGGTGTGGTTAGTTTCTTTTTCGGTGGGGCAGGGTGGGGCGAGGCAGGGGAGGGGAGAGGGAGGTGTTCCTGTAGCTAATTTTACATAATGATTAAATTTTTTTTTTTTTTGTAATTTTTAAAAAGGTTTTTATTTAATGAAAGATTAGCCTTAATAAATGAACTATTATTTATAAGCTTTTTCCCTTCCTTTTTTGTGCTGGTAGTGCTGGCACCTTGTCTGGTTTAGGTCTGTAAAACAATAAAACCACCAGTAAGTGGCAGCAAGTCCATGTTTAATAAATGATTTATTGAATCATTCCAATCAAACGATTCGTTCAAAATGGCTGATTCAATTAGAAACGAAACAAGTGAGTCCATCTGAATGGACTGTTGAATCACTGGCTCACTCGATTCGTTTAAAATCTGATTCATTCAAGGAACGTTGTGAAATGTTGTTTTGCTATGTTGTGTTGTATTAATTTAACATTTGTGCTCACGGACATGTGCTGATATTCAGAAAAGTACATTGCTTGTGCAATGAATATAAAAATTTAAAAACTTACACATGGGTATTTTTTTTTCTTTCATTGCTTGAATTATAAGTGAATTCTAACTATATTCTAACAGGCTTCATCACGTAGTGAGAGCTTTTGGACTCTCAAGACGTGTTTTTGTTGGTTTTTGCAAAGTCCATGACTTGATAATGATAATGTTAGCTCTACTATCGTCTCTCAGTCCCTCACAGTTACACAAACAGCACAATAACATAATATCAGGGAATGTCTTTCAATTATAATCAAGCAAAAATCATACCTTTTCTGTTATGTTCTTTTAAAAGTACTTCAAATGTTGTGCTTAAACCATTTTGCATGAAAAATTACGAAAACTTGCTTCCGCTTGTGAGCAGCTTGTTATAGAACCGAGTTCTGATCGGCCAATCGACGCTATTTAGTTTGTGAATTATCATAAGTAGAGAATTTTAACATTTCATTTGCATGATAAGTTTTACATAATACACATTATTTATCCAAAGGGGATGCTGGTTTTACCAAGGGGATGCTTTTTGGCATTTTTTTCAACCAGGGGGATGCCATCACCTCTCAATTCAAGCCCTGCTTCTAGGCAACAACCACACTCTCTTGAGCCTACAACCTGCTGTTATAAGTATAGCCTACATCATATTACTTTTAGCGTCTTATCTACTTCCTCTCTCTCTAATTGAATCATTGATGTTGGATCGACTTTTGCAGAGAGGAAATGTGAGGAGACTGATGCGATTATCTCTTTAACACTTGCTGTGTGGGTATGAGCGTGTGCGTGTGTGTACAGTATCTGAAGGCTCATATGTTTTTCATAGCTGCTGACAGACTACATTGTTGCTCAAGGGGCAAGTTTTCTCTGAAAGTAAACAAGTAAATAATAACAGATGAAAAAAGGAGAAAAAAGTGCACTCAGAGATACAGAGTCATCGTTGCATAACTGTCACTCAAAGCTACAGTCAGTGTCAGCAGCTGGAGAGAAACTGCCATCAGTATGCACTCTGGCCTGCATCTTTTGGCTTTGCACATGCTTTGACGTTTCATTTGTTACTTCAAGGAACCATAGCAATCTAATCTCATTTGCCTTTTTGGTGTGTTTGTGTGTGTGTGTCCATGTGTGTTTATTTTTTTTGAAATTCAAAGATTCAATGCCTGACAAACGATACACTGACCATTGCTGTAAAATTCTATATTTGTGATTATTCTTACACATTTAAATAGTAAATAAATGTGATACTGAAGACTGGAGTAATGGCTGCTGAAATAAGTTACATTTTAAA